>NC_056583.1:3543849-3551033 GCF_018340385.1 Cyprinus carpio
TCCAGAATTGCACACAAACTGCATTTCCATCATTTCCTAAAATATAATTTGTGTGGAATTTTTATGAGCTTTGTAAAGAGGAGAAAGTACTGTACCAGGCAGATCAAGCTCACTGTAAGCAATGCTTGAAATATCGACAGACAAATATGTGGGGCTTATATGAATGCATCTTTGAGAGGAACTGACTGTCTCCAGAAATGCTTCAATGGCATTTTCTTTTCCTCAAATCTAAAGTCAAACCATTCTGTTTTTACTTTAATTATACAATCCAAAACAACTGCTCATGCTGCATGTGTGTGTAGCTCTACCGTCTGTTCAAAATAATTGACAAAATACATTTCCTATTCCCCAACCGAGACTTCTGTGTAACTCTACACCCTCACTAGTGGTCAGTCTGTATTTGCTGTGTTGGTTATCAGTTGTTTAATATACACACTTGTTGGCTGTGCTACAGTTACAGACTGAAACGGATCAGGAATAATCGTCTCCTCTGGTTTGTGATGCTGGGGTTCTTGCTTACACCACATTTTACTCTTCTTCTTCTTCAGAATAATTACATTCATCCAGCAGTACTTCTAGAGGGGAAAAGCTACAGCATGTTCTCACAGCACATCAAGGCCTTTAGCGCATGAGCTCAGAGCAAATGCAGACTGAGCTGGAGATGTGATCGTACCTGCGGTTTGGCCGCTCTCTGGAGCGCTGGAGTACACGGACTGGAGTTGCTTCCTGATCCCAGACGAGACTGAACATGAGGAATCCTCACCACCATATTATTCAGATTCACAAGATGTGTGTCCAGCGACTCCAGATTACCTGCCAGCTGAACACCAGAATTTCACATCATCATCATTCTTCACCATCAGAGTCAGCATGCATCATATGAAGGCTGTGTTTTACCCCGTCGTGCCGTGCGTCTCGAGGACTCTTTCGTCGTGCCGTGCGTCTCGAGGACTCTTCTGCTGGAGCTGGAGGAACAGCAGCTGTGACTGGTCTCTGGGAAGTGTGCGCTGGGGCTTCCTGCCCTGCCAACCACCACACAATAAACACCACCACCCGCACACAATAAATCACACACACGACAATAAACACACACATCCGACCACACACACAAATAAACACACACACACACACACACAAAACACACCAACACACACGAACAATATCCGAGCACACACCCTAAACACACACACCACCATACACACACAAAAACTTTCACACCACACATGAACACACGACACACCCCACTAACACACACACACAATAAACACACACAACACACACACACCACACAATCAAACCACACAAATAACCACACACACACACACAGTAAAAAACAGAGCACGACTTGTGTTACCAACATTGTTCGCACACTACTCCACCCACGCAGACCACGCGCACAACGCAAACTATGCGTCACACAACCCACCACGCAAGTTTAAAGATCAATCAGGAGGGCTCATTTAGGGGACTCTTAGATGCTGGCAATAGAACATATCTTAGAATCAGTGGTTTCGTCAAGGAAACTCTCAAGGGCTTTGTTTGTTGTTCTTTTCTTTGAATGTCTGTATCAGCGCAAGATAAAACAGACATGTGAAAGTCCGAATCACGTGACTGTGTTACCATGTAGTCCCAGCGATAGGGACATAAGATGCAGCGCGTGCGAAAGAACACGTTTAGTAAAAGTCAAACCGTCCGGCCAAATCACTGCAGATATCTATCCACACGTTTTATCATCAACAAACGGCGTCACAGAATGCGCGAGCATTATTTTCCGTAGCTGCGGACGCGGAAACGCGCCAGCGTTCCGACTCTGCAGGTTCCTTCCGGCATTGGTCTGATTAGTTGAAAAATCCCCAAGAAGGGGCACACCTGATCCAGATAGCAGATACTTTGAAAAAAACGACCTCCCTCGAAAGGGCGGCAGCCCCTGGACCTTCAGGGCCAATTTTGTTCACCACCAGCGACACAACACATAAAACATCACACATTACTCCAGGCCTCAGCCCGTGTTCATCGCTGCATCTGTGCTACCTGCCTCAGTGCCAAACTCCTAAAGAGACGTCAGAGAGGCTCAAGTGGCCCACGCTAGTCCTTCTATGCCCCTCAATATGATCCTCAGATCGATACGTTCCAATCCCGTCCTTCAAGGTTAGAGGAAGACTTGCGAAAATAAACTCCTTTGAAATAAACTGGGCAGATGGGCTGAGTAGTGGTGTGGCATCGCCGATCGTGAAAGAGGCATGGATCTCGTTCGGTTTAAATCGACTGCACTCGATTTACTCGCCCAGATCGGCCACTGATCTTCTCGACCACCAGTCACGAGTGAAGGTGCCTTGCAGAAGACAAGAATGCGACTCGCAAGCTCAAGAAGAAGAGGCGTGCTTTCTGCCCCTGAAGGGCCCTGTCAGTGGTCTGACCTGAGTACAGAGTCAGTGGAGTCTTTAAAATAAGATGACGTGGTGTTGTAAAACAAACAACGAGTGAGTGTCTGTGTGTGTGTGTGGTGTCGTGTGTGTGGTGACGAGATCGAGAGCGGAGTGGCGTAGAGTGTGTTTGACAGAGAGAGAGTGTGTCTAGTGTCCTATGCGCGGGTGTGTAACTGAGGAGAGAGGGGAGTGGTGTTGTGTGTGCTTGAGAGTAGCGTGTGATTGTGTGAGAGAGAGAGAGCCCTGACGAGACTAGATGACCCGAGGTAGCGTGTGTGTGAAGGGCGAGGGGGAGTGGTGTGTGGGGGTGTGTGTGAGGGAGAGAGGAGTGTTTGAGGAAGAGAGAGTGTGTGTGAGAGAGAGTGTGTTGGGGGTGAGAGAGAGCTGAGGAGTGAACCTGTGAGAGAGAGTGTTGACTGGGTGGCCGAGAGAGAGGGAGGCGAGAGTGTGTTGAGATGGAGAGAGTGGGTGTGTGAGAGGAGAGAGAGAGTGAGTTGTTTGGGTGTGAGAGAAGGTTGTGGTCGTAATCGAAGTGAGAGACTGTGGGAGAGCTGGGGGGGAGGTGAGAGAGATGAGAGTGTGTGTGTGTGTGTGAGGAGAGAGAGAGTGGTGTGTGAGAGAGAGAGTGAGAGTTGTGTGTGTGAGGAGAAGAGGAGTGTGTGTTGAGAGAGATGTGTTGTGTGTGTGTGACGAGAGAGAGATGAGTTGTGGATAGTGTTGATGCATTGGAGTGTGTGTGTGTTTGAGAGAGTGAGAGTGTTGTCGACTGTCAAAGAGTTTGTGTGAGAGAGAGTGTGTGTGTGTAAGAGGGGAGAGAGAGAGTCCTTGTAGGGGGTGAGAAAGAGATGTGAGGTGTGTGTGTTGTTTGAGAAGAGAGAGAGAGGTGGTGTGTCCTGTGTGTGAAGATAAGAGAGTGTCCTCACATGTGTATGTGAGAACGAAAGACAGTCAGTGTGAATTATGCATACTGTGTGTGTGAGAGAGAACGAGGACTCCCTGGCTTAGAAATGTGAGGAGTATTTTGAGTGTGTGGTGATGTCAGATAAGAACAGATGAGTTTGTGTGTGTGTGTTGGGTTGTCGAGGAGGATAGAGTGCGTGGGTTGTCGTGTGTTGTGTGGAGGAGAGCGACAGAGAGCAGTGCGTGTACTGTGATCAAGAGAACCTTTGTTGTGTGAGAGAGAAGTGTGTGTGTGTGTCCAAAGAATACTTCCAGTGTTTGTCACATGTGACGTGTTTGAAAGAGAGACTGAGTGTGTGTGTGTAAATGATAGAGAGATTTTCTGGTGAGAGAAAGAGAGTGTAATGTGTGCTGTGTGAGAGAGCGAGTGTGTGTGGTGATGACTATGAGGAAATTGGTGCAAGGAGAAATGCTGTGTGTAGGCTTGAGGAGTGGAGGTGTGCTGTGAGAGAGAGGGGATTGTGTTTAGTTTTGTTTTTTTACCTCTAGAGAGGAAGCAAGAAATTAAATATTTTTTGTAGTCTTAATCAAGGACATATTAAATTATCAAAATTTGACATAAAACAATATAAATATTCTGCAGATGTTATCATTTCAAGAATTGCGGCTCTTTCGTTCTGCCTGTGAAGTTTCGATTACATAACTTGTATCCTTAAAAATATAATTTTATCAGATTTTTCCCGACAAAAATACTGCTTTCAACATTGATAATCACATTAAAAATTGAGCACCAATAATAATGATAATAACTTGAGCACCACTCAGCAGCGTATTAGACTTCTCTTTCAACAACACATAAATACGACGAACAGTAACAAAAATCTTCAATTCTTCCACAAAAACATTTTTCTCCAGCAGTGTAAGTGATTATTGATGTTAGTCATAGTTATAAAGTAAAGTACTGCTATGAACTGTGAATGACGTCATCACCTGAGAAACTCTAACGATCGACAGCACAGTGTTTGGATGGTATTGCTTCACAGCTGGAATTAAAGTTGTTTTATAACTGATTAATTTGACAACACTGTTATATTTTTACAATGATGTTATTTCACTGATTATTACTGTGTAGCTGCTTTGACACATTGTTTTGTATAAAGCTCTATAGAAATAAACATGACATTTAGCAAATACACATGAATCAAATATGACGTGATCAATAATTGTAAAAACTCCAGACAGCACTGTAGTGTTTTATTTCTTTATTATTATCTGATATGGCTTCACCAACTTCTCTGCTTAAGGGTTATATTTTTTTTTTCCATTTTTGACAGATGCTCATAATGCGCTATGACGCGGGCCGCTGCGGCGGGGCTCTAGTAGGGAATGGGCCCGTAGTACGCAGTGTAGGCTGCGATGATGGCGGACACGTCCATCATGTGCTCACAGGCCAGGTTTGCTTCACACACTTCCTTGAGACTGGAAGACAAGAGTGAATGTGTGTGAGACTCTCCACCATCGCTGCTGTGTGTGTGTGTGTGTGTGTGTGTGTGTGTGTGTGTGTGTGTGTGTACCTCTCCAGCTGAGCCACAGTCAGGTCTGCAGGGGCTGTTCCTGCTCTCTTCTGTCTCACGACTGCTGAGGCCACATCACGGTTCACAAACACACCTGAGAGGAGACACATGCAGTCACTCATTTCACAGGTTCACACCTGCATGTATTCAGACAGGGTGAAGTTTGCATATTTGTGCTGTCTGAGGGAAGGGTTTGAGCTCAAAATGTGGCCTGAACCCCCCGGAGCCTGGAGAGGAAGCAGTCATGGGTGAGGGACAGAGGTGAGAGACGGCTCTATACGTGTGTGTGTGTGTGTGTGTGTGTGTGTGTGTGTGTGTGAAGAAGCTCTGTAGCATAACAGATCATACAGTCATGCTGTCTGATGAAGTGTGTGAAGAACAGACCAAACTGACAATAACTCGCCCTGCATCACAGATCTCATACGTCAGACCCTTATGTTAGTTTTTGGCGGTTCCTGGTCATTCTCATCATGTGAAGAAGAACATTTCTACTAAACGTGTTCATAGGGGTTTAGAGTGATGGTTTACAGTTTTGGCTGAACTGACCCTGTAAAAGGCAACAATAATGAGTGTTTCTGTGTTTCTATGAGGTCAGTGATCAGTGTTTGATAAATATTGCTAGAAACACATACATATAGCTTCGCACCTATAAATACATCTTTGCTCAATCATTCATGTAATTATGATGTTTCTGACTCTACTGGAAGAGAAGATATCTTCCTGCAGAGTTCAGTTCTAAACGAACACACCTGAAGCAGCTGAATGAGATCTTCAGAAACACTGAAACACCGCAGACCAGCACAAACCCTCAGACAGCACTGCATTTACTTGAGAAAGTTCAGATTGAGCCAACATACGACATATACAATCTACAGTAAACTATCTCTCTCTCTCACACACACACACACACACACACACACACACACACACACACACACGTCTCACCATCATCTCTGGGAGATTCTGCAGGACTCATGGATTTAGTGTCAGGAAGACCTACAAGAGAACAACACAGAGAGAACAATCATACATACATATACACTCACACACACACACACACACACTCACTCACTCACTCACACACACACACACACTCACTCTCAGACTCACACACACACACACACACACACTTAGGCAAGGCAAGGCAAGTTTATCTCTATAGCACATTTCTTACACAATGATAATTCAAAGTGCTTTACATAAAAGAAAGTCAAATAATCCTGAAAAAAAATAATCACAAAAATAAAACAAGGAATTTAAAAACTTTGAAAATGATTTAATATTTGATTTAAAATGAATTTAAGACAGTTAAAAATAGAAAATGATTTTACATACATAAAATACAGTGCAATACTTACACACACACACGTTTGTTTTTGTGAATTGTGGGGACGTTCCATAGGCGTAATGGTTTTTATACTGTACAAACTGTATATTCTATTGCCCTACACCTAAAACAACCCCTTACAGAAATCCTTCTGCATTTTTTACAGTTTTAAAAAAACTTTGTTTACTTTATTATTAAACCAATTTTACAAATGAGGACGTGCCCAAAGGGAGGTTTTTGGATATTTTGTCAGGTTTAGCTTACTTTTGGGAACAAATTTGTCCCCAAAATATGGTTAAGTAGGTACAAACACAAACGCACACACACACACACACATACTGACCTGCGCTCAGACATGCAGCTATCATGCAGCAGAACATCAGGAGTGTGAGGCTCTTCATGTTTGTCTCCGTGTTTCAGCTGATCTGTGACTGTGTGTCTCTGTGTCACTCACATCATTTATAAAGTGACATCACAATGATCTGACATCATGATTGGATGAGGAATCAAATAACCACACACACACACACACACACACACACACACACACACACACACACACTGCAGTATCAGCACAGACTGTAGGTGGCGCCTTCTACCTGATCACAAACACACAATCTTCCAATAATGCGATTGCATGCGAGCGGCTCGTCAGTGGAGGAAACCAGCTTCATATAACATTTCATAAAAAGATTTTAATTACAGCTGTTCCTGCAGCAATTATCCTGTGTTTTCATGCGTCTGCCTCAGGATTCACCTGGACCTGACCTGACCTGTGTGTGTGAGTGTGTGTTTCTGTGTCTGTCTGTGTAAGTGTGAATGTGTGTGTGTGTGAGTCTGAAAGTGAGTGTGTGTGTGTGTGTGTGTGTGTGTGTGAGTCTGAGAGTGAGTGAGTGTGTCTGTGTGTGTGTGTGTGTGTGTGTGTGAGAGAGAGTTTGTTTGTGTGTGTGTGTGTGT
>NC_056583.1:3551256-3551358 GCF_018340385.1 Cyprinus carpio
GAGTGAGTGAGTTTGTGTGTGTGCATGAGTCTGAGAGTGTTTGTGAGTGTGTGTGTGTGTGTGAGTCTGAGAGTGTGTGTGTGTGTGTGTGTGTGTGTGTGC
>NC_056583.1:3552356-3581330 GCF_018340385.1 Cyprinus carpio
TGCTCTGATGCAAAGTAAAAGCCACAATTTCTTTTGAATAAATAACACATAATTTCATATTTTTAGAAATAATCTGCAACACCTATTAATGTGTCACAGTCTAAATATGTTGTACTACTGTGTACTTAGAGAAAATATAAGCACAGGCTCAGGCACGGCCTTGACAGTTATCCTGGCTTGAATTCGTTCTAAGAAGTGCACATAATTCATAATCACCAAAACTTTCACTGTGAATATTAACTATTTTCACTATAGTTTTTTTCCCTTTTTCAATTTTTTCCCTGACTGCAGCCGTCAAATGTAACACATCAGCGCAGGCAAAACTGACAGTCTATTTGGCGTAAAATGTGCTTTGAATGCGCTTGTTTTGGGAAAAACTTTGGAGTAAAGCGCCACTCACGGGATCAGAAAGCTGCAAAATGCATCTTCTTTGCAGACGCCTGCGGCGCTGGTAATGAAGCGGGCGGTAGAAGTAACGCTTTTGGATGTCTACCTACCTGTAAAAATTTTAGTTTAAGTGAAATATATTTATATGTTTTTGTGTCCTGGTTCCACCATGCTACTCTTCTCTGACAATGACCTGTTTCAATGACAAACACTGTTAGCAGTTCACTGACAACATGTCATTCAGCGTCAATCATTCGCTGTCTCAAAATTGAGAGAGTGATCAAGACATTTCTCCGGAGCAAAATGTTGGCAAGAAAGAGAAGACTGCCCCAGTTTAGCTTTAAGTATTGAGAATGCCCCGTGCTTGGAAACATCGACATTAAAGCTGCAGTAAAAACCTTGTTGTGCACCAAAATGACTCTGAGCGCGCAAATGATTCAGAAGTTTTTTTGCTTGTGGTTGTCAGTAAATAAAAAATAAAAAAGTTAATTGCAAAAGTTGGTATTAACTGTATGTATAGAAAGTTAATTTTTTCTTTTAAAAAAAAAAAAGTAGCATATTTATATATTTTAGGTTTTTGTTTTTCCTTTTTCTAATTTTATTTTATTTACTTATTTTTTACAGAAAGACAGTGAATTTTGCTTGTATTTTTCTTTAAAACGGTAAGCGAGTCCTTATAGGATAGAGTTTCAGCTGAAACGTGCTGGCCTTTAGCCTACATGAAATGCAATTAATGCAATGATTATTCACCACAATCATTACTGATAAATCAGTTAAGTAAATGGAAGAAATTGAGCAGTTAATTGCAAGCCGGTGAGCAATAAATATTCGTGACAATCACTGCTGGTTGAGGGGCCCCATCTCGTTCTTTGCGGGGCGTGGCCTCTAAGATGTGCGGTTACGCCACTGGTAACCTGATTAAAATTTTAATAACAAACAATCAACTAGGGCAGCACCAAAAAACTTTGGTTTGATTCTTAGAACTTAGAATGATTCTGATTTTATACTTTCAGTGTAATCGAGACTTATAACGGATAATTGTATTGACAAGTGTCAAGGTCGAGTCAGTAGAGGCTTGTGCAGCCTGTCTGACACGTGGAGAAATCAAACTATAAGAGTGAATACTTGATACTGGGAGGAGGAGAAATTCAAACTATAAGTGCAACAGCACACACAAAGAAACAAACATGAACAAACATACTGCAGTATAAAAAAAGATAAATATTCTATATAATATTTTCCCAACTTTTAGCACGACTGCAAATGTGATTATTGATTTATAACAACTTTAGTTCAATAATAAACAAGTAATATTACCTGACTTACATTTTAGACACATTATTGACCGTTTTTTTGCATTTGCAATTTTGAGTAAATAAATTTAGGAACCTCATTAAACAGTCTGAGTAAATACATTTAAATGGAACTTTCAATGCAGCTTCTGTGTTTCCTCTGCAGTGAAAAAGATGGAGTTTGTTTGATACGTGATTTCATTTGAATGGTAACAACCATATTGTATTAATGTATCCTCAAATTTAAGAATTTGACACAAATGGTGATGTACATTTAATCAGGTTAGGGAAAAATATTGTCCTTTATAAAGTTAAAAAGGGTAACAGCAATCAATTTAAGGGAAATATCACAAATATGCTGATTAAAAGTAATACCTGATAGAGCACTGATGAGACTATTGCTTAAGAAATAAATTACATTTGTGCCAAAAAAAAACCCACCTTTAAGATTTAGTAATGACACTTCAGTGTTTCTTTTCAGTTTTTCCATGTATTTTCTTTGCTCTGTTTTTTTAAGGGGGAATACAGTGCATAACTATGAAAAAAATCTAAAATGGATTTTTAAACACTAGGTGTCCAATGAATCTTGTACATTGTCATCTTGGAATATGGACATGGGTATGTCTTCTGACTAGGGATGGGCATTTTTCAAAAATATTGTATTTGAATATTTGAACTCATAAAAAAAAATAATATTCAAATATTTGTTTATTTAAATGATGTTTAATGAGAAAGACATAATTTTTTATTCTTTGTCACTATTTCTGAACAATCTTATCAGGCTATATTCACAACAAACTTATAAATTATATATCCTGTGTATTTTTTTTCCTATTTAAAAACATTAAATTATATGTGCAAAAAAAATAGCATTCAACAAAGAGTGAAGAGCTTAATGGGGAAAAATGGCTATAAAGCATGCACATATACACTTGAGTTGGTATATGGTTGGTTATCATGTTTACATTGTTTTACATATTCTTGTTGAGAAAAAAAAACGTGTACATGCCATGTGTCCACAAAAGCTTTTAGCCAGATGAAAACGGCAGGTGCTTTTCTGAAAATGCCTATTGCTGTGAATGGTTGCAAGCGCTTACAGAGGCGCTTTGATTGCTCTGATACAGAATAGCAGCTGACAATGACGCAGATGCATCACAAATGAAATGTTGCATGCATTATTTTTTTAAATAATGCATGCAATATTTAATATATTAATATTAACTTGTCTTTCAGTTGTAGTACAAGTAGGATGACAGTTGGTCGGTGCGGTATTTGCTCCCCCCCGAGGAGGGTGACTGTGACTGGACAGCTGACTGAAAACTGACAGTGATGAGCAGTGCGCTTTTGCCCAAAGGTGAACATTTATTAGCGCTTTGTTGAGCTGCTGACGTCTTAAAAAAAATGTGGCGCTCCCATTGAAAACTATTGATTAACTGTGCTTGCCTCGAGAAAAAACTCTAGTGGATATACGTCCTTAGTCTAGTAACAAACAAAACTGGCTGCAGAGAAAATGAGTTGGAGTTGGGGTACATCTGTGAATGCAGTAATGTGCCACTGTTTTTCTTCATTCGACTGGTCATGACATTCCAGTGCTTGTATTCCATATGATTCCTCATTTTAGTGATAACTCAGTTTCACTTGACAATGTTAGCATGCTCAGGATTTATCAGGGATTTACTGCATTTACGGCCAGCAAAGCAACATTTTAGTGAAATCTGAATAGTGTTTTTTATTTTCCAAATAATTACTGCAGATAGAACATTTTATATAATATATATTTAGAATATATATATTCACCCCTATTTCTGACATGATTGCGTAATAAATAAAAAGCTACACACTGCACAAGTTAGGGGTTAAAAGAATTGTTGCCAAACATATAACATGCCAGAACGCTCTTGGTTACTCACGTAACCTCGGTTCCCTGAGATGAGGGAACGAGACATTGCTATGGGAATTACCAAATACTACTGCTATGGGAATTCTCCAAATACTACTGAAGCCTTATTGAATCACGTCAGTGAAACTGGCAAATGGCATTCAAGCGTGCAAAATATGAGGGGCCCCCCACTCTATATGTCATCCATTCAGAATCTTGACTGAAGCACTTGGTATTCTAAGATCCTGAGGTTGGTGACACAGCAATAAGAGCAATGTCTCGTTCCCTCATCTCAGGTTTCCGAGGTTACGCTGAGTAACCGAAAACGCTACCTTTCAATTTGGTCACTCTACATTGCTATGGGAACGTATAAAATCTCGCCGTGTCACAGCGATGGAGCCTGGCTCAACTAAGTACGTCAAGCTTCACATACGGAACTGTAATGAGAGCGCAATGATATTGGGGCTCTTATTAAATACAGCTCAGGTCTACAGGACCTAGTCGAAACCATGAGTCAAGGGGGGGCGGTAAACCAATGTTGATGCCGGTGAAACAAATGTTTAAAAATAGTGGCGTCTCTGGCGCCCATCACATCTAGATTAGTTAAAGTTTGTTTAATTTCAATGAAATTATGTGCTATGACGCAACGGCATTACCGGGTGCTCAAAATAAGTAGTACAGATGGTAGACAACCAAATTGGTTAATACCGCCGAGCGTTACCGCCGCCGGCAGGGCCGCGGCGTTAACTTCAAGTCAGTCATAGTGTTAAAATCCTTCGCGAAATACTACCAACAGGTGGCGGCCAAAGGGACGGATTTCGAACTGAATGTAATTGTAAAAGAGAATAAAAGGAGGAGGTAAAAGCAACAATAACATTATGATATAACATTGTACCATCTTTAAAAACCATTAAAAATGTAACCGTGCGTTAATTCAAAATGTAGATAGTCTTAGGCTACAGTCTACTCATCAAAAATTAAAAAGAAGACCTTTACACAAAGGATCTTATGCTTGCTATTGTTATAAACAGTCCTTAAATATAAGGCCTATATATATCGATAAAAAAGCTAAATGGTTTTCAGTTACGGTTCATTCTTGGTTTAAAAAAAAAAAATCCTTCAGGTTCCATTGGCAGATCGTAAATGAGAACGGTCCAGCATTTAGCAATAATTATGATTCATTCAGTTTCTTTTCAAACTGCTAACACTTTGCATTTTGAATTATGCCTTTACTGGTGAGCAAAACATTTGTATTTTCTGTTTCAGCTGTTTGATCGCGCTGGTGCGTCGCGCACATTCATTGGAAACAGTAGCCCGTTCACCGTAACCATTCGGGTAGGGTGAGTAGACCGCGAGCAGCGGTCCACTTTGGCATATTTTGTTAATTATGATTTTTAATTTTTTTCCCCCGTCGATACTGAAACGCGCGTGAACTACAAAGCCTATTTTTCCTAATGAATAATAGTTAAGCTTGAAATAGGCAACATCACGAATATGGAAACGTTTGGATTTCTCCCCGAATGAGAGCCCAACCTTACCTTATGGTTCGCGTTATATTATTATTCATTTATTTTTTTTTTTTGTTTGTTTATAGCTAAGCCTTATTATTATATACTGCAATTTTATTTATCCATTAGAATTATATATTTGTAATTATTGGTTCTGTTCTGATAAATTGGTTAAATTTAAAGGATTTGTTGTAAAGTGAAGAGAACTCAAAAATATCCTGTTGGCACATTATAACATTATTAGGCCAGCCGTTATTATTTCTGAATGTAATAAAATGCAACTTATACATGACTTTATATATTCCTTATATATATACTTATAGTTTTTTCCTCTCACAAACGTAATTTATTTTTTAGCCTGTTTTAAAAAATAATAAATAAATAAATAAAATAACCATGCAGCAAACGAAAAATAGGTATTAGGTATAGGATATTAATCGGTTAAAATTTGTTACTGTGGGGTAATTATAATTATTAGATACTTAGGAACAGAGTCTGGGCCTAATCTAGGCTATCCCGGGTTTTTTTATTTTTTTTTTAATTTTTCTCATTGCATCTGAAAATGACTTTGGCAGCACATTCACGCTCAACCTGCCTCGCGCGTGCTCTCAGCTGTGGACGATTTAAAAATGTTTGATATAAATGTTGCTGTCCCATTTTATACAGGAATTGTTCATTTAAAAAAAAAATCGAATTATATTATTGAGTTCTAATTATATTGTTAACACAAGTTAATTTAGGCTATTTAACATGCACTGTGACATTTTACCCTTTTTAACTAGAAACTCCTTGAGATTTTAAAGTGTCAGTTTAATAGTATTGAAGTTCAAGTTTTTAAAAAAAGGGTTTAAATGCTTAAATTATTTCTATGAATTAATAATATTTTATCAGGTTTTAATTGCTTAAATTATTTATATGAATTAATAATATGTTATCATGTTTGATTCTTGTAGAAAATAGTGTTTATTCTTTAAGAAAATAAGGGAAAAAATAGGGGGACGATCCAAATATTATTCATATTTGTGGTTTTTGCTTCACCTATTTATATAAGCTACAATTATTCTAAAAAAATAAAAAATAAAAAAATAAATAAAAAAAAAAAATGTAATTAAAAGTGCCATCAGCCTGAGTAAATTTGACCGTTATAGAATTGTGACTTTAAAGGTTAGTGATTTAGGAGGGTGAAAATACTGTGAAATTACAAATGTTATGGGATTTTAAAGCATAACAACTGAAGGGCTATGAAAACTTAGCCCAGTGGTTCTCAACCTTTTTTTTCCAACGGGCCGCGACTATGGGTCCAAGTGCAAGTCTCGCGGGCCGCCGCATATCATTTACATATAACGTCATCAATACAAACCAACCAGATTTATAATATTATAGCCAAATATTATGATATTTAATCGATTACATTCATTGAAATAAATTAATAATTCTACTCCCCATAAATAAAACACCTGATGCTGTCGGCTGACCAATTTTGTGAAATTCGGCTCGAAAGGAGTACAGCACAATGAAGTTGCGATTGTAAGTTGCAGTCTGTAAGACGCGCACGGGAGCATGACTTGACGCTTACGACATTGCAGCAAAAAATGTGCGTTCACAAATGTAGCCTATGTTGATCCAAATATGGAAAGCACTTTCGAATTTAATAATATGAGGTTCTCTCCAGAGATGTTTTGCCACATTTCTGCAATTAAGGATGATTGCTGCGTAGTAGGTGTTTTTTCTATTTGCCTGAACTGCTTGCAAGTGAGTTACGGCGCAAACCCGAAAATCCAGCACTCTCCTTCACTGCTGATAACTGGGACTATTCTTGTTTGTATGTGTTCATTTGCTGGCATTTCCACACTTCTTTTACTCCCTTAAAAAACAAATTTTGTCAGTTCTTGATGCTCAATTTTACCGAACTAATGGCTGTTGATGACTATTTGAATGGAATTCTGCCCAAGTGCGCGCTTGTATGTGTTCATAAAAAAATGCGGAATGTAGGTCTGCTCATGTCTGAAAATAATATATATGAAAAACAAAAGAACTTTACATATAAAACATTGGAGGCTATAGCTTATATTTCTTATTAGTACATTTTTTAAAATGAAATTAAAAACTAAAATGAATTGTAAAACTGAAAAGTTATTTTTTTTAATGGGTTTCAACATGGTGGGCCGCATTTGAATTCGTGACGTCCGCGCGGGTTGTTGAGAACCGCTGCATTAGCCAATAAAGCATTTTTTGAAAAACAATGGGCCTTAAAGTTTTGAACTAAAATATTATTCAACCATATAGCCTGTGAAATAACAAAATGCTACTTTTCAATCAAGAAAACACTGAGAGTGTGCTTCTGGTTGTTGATTTGTACTTCAATAATGACTCAAGTTTGACATAGACCAACACGGTTTTTTTTATTTATTCTTTTATTTCGATCCATACTCTCCTCTCATCTCTCTCTCCTCCTCTCTCTTCCTCCTCTCATCTCTCCTCCACCACCTCCCCATCCCTCACTCTCGTCTCGCATCCTCGCATTTAACTCTCCTAATTTAATTAACAGCATTAACTTACAATGAATAACATCTTCCTTCAGTAGGACTGAATGTTGTTCTGTCTTGCTAAATGTGGGGCTCCTGATCAGTAAGTTGTATGCGCTCAAACTGATTTAGTTAATCAAAATCTTGCGGACATTTTGGAGCTGGGCGCAGCTTAGCGCGAGTCCCGCGCGCTGGAAAAGGGAGCAGTGATGGAGGGACTCCGCTGGTCTTAAAGCCTTCCAAACGACTACGTCACAAATAACAATGCTTTCGAAAATAATGATAATGTAGCAATGATAATTTGTTTACTCAATTAAAATAAATAATAAATTCGCAAACGACATCCATACCAGTCCAGACATCAGTAGGATCCGTCTATGAAGTTTTTATCGGCTTTTTTAGATTTGGGAATACACATGCGTTACAGACAGGACAAAAAAACTTTTTGGGAGACATTATTATTATTATTATAATTATTATTATTATTATTATTATTAGTTTAGCCTAGTTACAAGCACAACCAGAACCCAATACTGCAGAGAAGGGTTGCCATTCTCAAAAAAAATATCAATGTATTCAATTTTTCGTTTTGTGTTTCAGAGGAAAATAGTGTTAAGCATCTCTCCATTTTACTTCTGAAAGAGATTTATGCAAACGCGTATAATTCTTTAAAAACTGTAACAGAGATGTCTAGAGGCGATTAATAGGTCTGCCTCCCATTTAGATAAATCCATGTCATTAGCCTAATCGCTCACTAAAATAGGCTACCACTTTAATGCTCTGATGCAAAGTAAACCATACACTTATTTTGAATAATATAACACATAGTTCATATTATATAAATAATACTGCACACCTATTAAATGTGTCAAATCTAAATATGGTGTAAAACTGTAGCTTAGAGAAAATATAAGCACAGGCTCAGGCACAGGCTTGACATTTATCCAGCTTGAATTGTTCTAAGAAATGCACATAACTTCATACTACCAAACTTTCATCTGTGAATATTAAATATTTTTTTAACTATAGTGTTTTTCTTTCATTTTCCTGACTGCAGCCGCCAAATGTAACACATCAGGAGAGGCAAAACTGACGTGTCTATTTATGCTTAAAATGTGCTTTGATGCGCTTGTTTGAAAAATCCTAGGATTAAAGCGCCACTCAGCGGGTCAAAGCTGCAAATGCATTTGTAGACGCGCCAAGGCCAAAATGAAAGGGCGTAGTAGCGACGCTTGGATGTTCACTACTGTATGATATGATGGTGATCATGTCCCAAAAAGACATCATGAACAACACTAAACAATGTGGATCAGTTTGAGAGGGACAGCATTTTCAATGGCGTGGTACATCAATACAGGTGTATACAACCCAGTAGAAAACCACTGAGGCAAGCAGCTCAGATCATAACTGAGGCTGAGTAGGCAGAATCGCGGTGAGGCAAGAAACCACACATCTAGGTTATAAATCCTTGTGAAAGTGCTGGTGATGACCAGCCCGTCAGCCATGCAAATGTACTGAATAGATATGCCACTTGCCCAGGCCCACGCGAGTCCACGGGTTAAGTGGGCCAGAACCCCTATAGGACATTTCACGCACTTAAGAGCCATAAGCCAAAGCAATTTGCGTTGATGATTCAGTTTGACAGCCTTTGCTTGGACACAGGCAGGCCTTTTGTGCGCCCTCTAAAGCATACATACAACTAGCTGCTCCAAGAGCCTGAACTGTATTGAGCGCTCGGTATAAATGCGCACCACATGTACAGGGCACAGCAAAAGTGTATTAAGCGGTTCCGGCCCGGCCAGTGTTTCGCGACGGAAAGCAGATAGTGTTATGACCTGCGTTTTAAATGGAGTCGAAAGCACTTTAGGCACATAACCCTTCCTAGGCTTTAAATGGAGTCTGCAATCACCTGTCCCGAACTCGAGTTGTCAATTGACAGTGCCTGCAGGTCCCCAGCTCGCTTAACAGAGGCCAGCGCGAGCAGGAGCACTGTCTTGCGAGAGAGGGCACGCAAGCTCGCTGATTGTATGGGCTCGAACGGGTCTTTTTTTTTGGCTCTTGAAGGAAGGAAAGAATTGTTTTGTACTGGGTAGTTGAATGGGTATTCGCCCTGCAAACCCCACCAATTTGTGAAAACTCTCCATTTATGTGCGTAAGAGTCTCGTGGAAGGAGACTTTAGCTGCATTTACACTGCAGGTCTTGATACCCACATACGATTTTCTGAAATATATCCGATTTTTTTGACGACGACCCGCTTACATCATCTTTTTTAAAAGTGACCCGTTGTCTTTGGTTTTTATCCCCGATTTTTGCCTTTACACTATACACTCCTGGAAACTATCCAAAAGTGAGACGTTCTGATCGGAAAAGGAAGTAAACACAGCACGAAAGACAATGGATGCAGATTGCAAATAAAATTATACGTGTTTTGCGTGCCAAATATATTGAAAAGTCAACAAAAAAAAAAAAATCAGCAAAAACATGGTCCGGTACGGCGGAGAAAAAAAGGCTTTTAAAACCGCCTGCTCCCCATATCGCTTATGTGAAATGTTTTCAAAAAACGGATTATTTCTGTACCAACCAGCATTTTTGCCTGCATGTCTCTTTGCCCCCAAAGACTTAAAAGCCATGAAACCTCCGCATTGCTCCACTGTGTGTACCCTTCGGTCTCTATCAAGCCTATAATAAGTTCAATGGATCTCAGTTGGTGAGTGTCCACCTGGGTTGGCGTCACTTTTAAGGCGTCACGACTCGCATTTACTGGGGAATATCCGGTTGTCTCTTTGCATGGCACCACGCCAAATGCATTATCGATTCATATCGATTTGTACCACATGAATGAGGCCTGAATCGATCTGAAAATCGGAATCCATGGGGTTTCCCTTAACTTACCGTTCACGGTCATATCGTCTATGCCACATAGGGAGGAAAAAAATGAGGTGGAGTCCGCGAACCATGCAGTGTAAAATGGGGCCTTAGCCTCAGACATAGTGTTCCAATATGCTGAGGAAGTGCATCTGTTACAAGCGAGAGCCCCATCGGCTGACCAGACATGAAGAATGACTCTGGTTGGGTGGCTATATCGTTAACATGGCGAAGGAGGTCTCTCTTCAGTGGGATAGTTCAGGTCTGTTCTGCACTTACAGGGAGACAGATTTACTTTCCTCCTCTCTGATTACTGCAAAGCACAAGAGGCAGAAGTTTTACTGAAGGGAAAAGCATACTTGCTTACTTTTGGCCTTTCTCTGGCGTTCTAACACTGATGCGAAGAGAGATCCACCTCCGCCCTGCCATATACACACCAAATCGTTTTGACTTTAAAGGGTGTAATTTCCACTCTCTGTGGATTACCCGGCCATCAACAGTTAATCCACGCCCGGCTGATTCAGGTGTCTGGGGACATGTACTGGCCGGATGGAGATGTGTCGATCTCTGCCCACAGAAGAAGGTCTCGCCAGCCGCAGTAGCAGACTTTCTGAGCTCATGCCCCACTGGTGATTTATAGACGCTACCACTGTCATGATGTCCATCCTGATGAGAACATGACAGTTTATATTACCACAATTTCTCAGTTTCTGACACACTGCGCATATTGATTGAATTCCAGCTCCACTCCTAAAAGGAGACATTCTGGCTCCAGTATCAGAATGTTCTTTTGCATATTCAGTCAGCCTAAAAGCTCTGAAGATGGCGAAGAGTCTGAGCTTGTTGCTAGTGGCGCTCTCTGGTTGGCTAAGACCAGCCAATGCGTCGAGATAGTTCAGGATGTGCATTCCGCTCTGCTTCAGAGGAGAGATGGCGGCATCCAGCCATTTGCAAATGCGCGTACAAGGGGCAGGGATAAACCGAGAGGGTAGGACCGTGAATTGGTACGCTACCCCCTCGAATGCAAATCTCAAGAAATGCCTGTGGCAAGGGGCTACCTGAATGTGAAAAATGTAATGTTGAAGTGAATGTGATTTCTTTAAATCCACAGATATAAACCAATCTCTCAGTCTGATGTGTGAGAGGTTTTGTCTCAGCGTAATCATTTTGAAGGAGTGCTTCGAAGGCGCGCAATTCAGCGGTCTCAGGTCCAAGATTGGGCGGAGTCCACCATCTTTCTTTGGTACCAGAAAATAGCGACTGTGGGAGCCGCTCTCGTGGTCTGTTAGGGGCACTGTTTCTACAGCGCGTTTTGTGAGGAGGTTGTGTATTTCCTCTCGTAAAACTGAGGCTTTTCGCTCCCGTACAGTGGACATTAACACACCATTGAAACGGGGCGGCCTGTGGAAGAACTGAAGCGTGTAGCAGACAGTAGCTCGTCTTTGGTGCGGGATGCAGATTTCCTCCTCCGAGAGACAGCATCAGGAACACGGCTTTGATTCCTGTGCCGGTGGCCTGCCGGTCTCTGTCAGGGCGGGGGTCTCTCCGGCCCTGACGGCGCTTCGGCCAAGGCTGTCTTGGTCTCACCGCCGGCTCATGTTTGCGCATAACAGCAGCAGAAGCTGCAGCCTTCCCGCATGCTGCGCTGAGGAGGAGCAGGAACGCGCAGGAAGGTTTGCGCCACATCTTGAGCGATGGGGGAGGGGCGGAAAACAGCAGTCATTAAGCACATTGGAAGGGGATCTGCAGCAGAGGTCTGAGGAGCATGTGGGCACTGAGCCAGTGTGGGGCTCATCACCTGACCCTGACAGATCCGCATCAGAAGCTCACAGCACTTTCCTCCTAGGCTCAAAAGAGGCTGCAGAGGAAGAGCACAGCAGGGCTTGTTCATCGCCTTGGACGATGGCTACACAGAGCTTAAGAGTCCGGAGGCTCATATCTCCGCAGTGGGGGCAGTTGGACCCCCTAAGCGCCGCTTTTGCGTGGGCACGACCCATCAGAGAGTTCGATTGGCTCTCTTAGGAGAAGTATCGAAATCAACACTTGTTTCCGAAGCTCACGGTCACAGCAGGGGAAAGAGAAAGAGCAGCGTCCTTTGGCTGATGTAGATCCGCGGTGAAATTGAAGATCTTGTTGATGACCGCTATTTCTTGAGAAGGTTGTGGCTGAAGAAAATTATTCTGAATGGATGGCGGTCCTGGCGCTGCTTTATATACAGTGGGGGCCTTCATATTTTTACATGCGCTTGGGTACCATTGGCCAGTTTCACTGAAATTCAATAAAGCTTCAGTATTATTTGGAGAAAAGGGTAATTCCCATAGAGATGTAAGTGTGCCAGAATCGAAAGGGCAACATATTAATCACTGGAAATTTTTTTCTAAAAATCTGACTTTTTTGGGGGGCCAGGTAAGTGTATTTAAAAAATATGGTAACAATTTACAATAAGGTTCCATTAATTAATGTTAGTTAATGTATTAACTAACATGAACAAACAATGAACAATACATTACAGTATTTATTAATCTTTGTTAATGTTAGTTAATGAAAATACAGGTGTTCATTGTTAGTTCATGTTAATTCACGGGGAGTTTAATAATTTTAACAAGCACAACTAGCCAATTTAATAATGCATTTATTAAATGTTGAAATTTACATTAGCTAAGATTAATAAATGCTGTATAATATATATTGTTCATTCTTAGTTCATGTTAACTAAAGTGGTTAACTAATGTTAACTAATAGACATATTGTAAAGTGTTACCAAAGAAATATAAATTAAGGGACAGTGTGTAATGACCCTCAAAAACATACTGATAAAGATAAAATTGAACTGAATTTGTAATACCTGTAAGTGAGGCACAAACGGCTCAATGAGGAAGTTCTTTAAGATCCCTTTTGCCTTCCCAATCTGAGGAACAGGAAAAAAAACAACACATTCCATCAAATGTCAAATAGTTTTTTATATAAACTTATAAAGTATATTTAACTATTTTTTATTAAATCAGACAGGTTTCATGAAGTTAAAATTTATACCACCTAAGCAGAAATGCAACAAGCCCTTAGAATCATGTCATCACATAGTTTTTTTAAAAATTTAAATTCCTAGTAACAAAAGCACTGGTGTTAGCGCATTAAAATATCTGGATTAAGTTGTCCAATATTACTGTGTGTTCTTGTGTTCATAGGAAAGGGAAGATGTATTGATACAGTTGGAGATTGGCTGGTGTGATTGGCTGCTTCCCCCCTAAATATCAGCATCTCTTAATCGCCGCCCTTCGCCAGGCTCCCAACAAGAGTGGGTGCATGAAAGAGGAGGGGCGTTGAAATAGTCAGGGCTGGCAGCGTGTGATGAGGCACACCTGAATCGAATGGAGCCTCATCACCGCCGCTGTTTAAAGCCAGAGTGCGCCTCTTCTTGAGAGACCAGTTTCTTCCCCATGCATGCACGATGGTGTCCTCTTCATGGGTCCAGGAAGGAGCTGAGGATAACCTGTGCCGCCTGAAGGACTAGGCTGCCAGACCCGCAGATGCCGATCTGCACGACTCCGTGAGACGGCTGTCGGGCCGTTTATAGTCTCCCTGATTATGGGCCAAGGAGGACGGCCGCTAGATGAAGACGCTTGCCCCTTCGCCGATCCAGGGAGGAGCTGCGGAGGCCACCAGACTCCACCCTTACCTGGACCCTTCCTTTCCAAACACTGCCCCTACTTCACGAACCCCACAGCACGATGCCACCAGAGGACACCAGATCCCCTTTTTATTTTGAACACCCTTCTCGTTTGGAAAATTTTCTTTCCTTGTTTTTATGTTATTTTCTGTTAATAAAGCCTCTCTCCTGAGGACTAACGCCACATCCACTGTGTCTGTCGTTTGCTCCTCCCACCACACTGGCAACTTATGACAGCAAAATGTAATGACATCAAAAAAGGTTTTTGATGATTATAGAGGAATCTCTGAAACTCTGATCAAGGTTATTGGCGTGATTCACAGTTTGTTGTTTTTTAATTATTTCACATGATCTCAATTTTGTTTTGCAGTGTCAAGTTTTCATGTAAAGAACTATTTATTTCATTTTACCTGCAAAGTGGCTCTGCTGCATAGATTAAATCTATATAAATGTCTGCCAGTAAAAGTACAGATCACATTTGTTTAAAGCATGTTTCAGTGTTTTGTAGCAATTACAGTGTAATTTTGGTAAACTGTTAGGTTACTTGCTTGTAATATAAAAAAGCTAGGAGGTATAGTGAAATTACATAATTTGATAAAGCTTGAATGGCAAATTACAGTTACTCCTAAGTAGTAAACATAAACTTTTTAAAAGGCTCACTGTGATTTCTGTCATCAGATTAGATTTCAGCCATTCCTGGACCAACCTCAAGGTTCAGGTCAACTGCCACCAATCCCAGCTTCCCCCTGCGTTTGATCAGCTGATCTGGCTTCACAACCAGCCTCTGCATGGAAGCGATAGACAAATATATTACACTGACAATGCAGTATTATGGATCAGAAAACCAAGACATATACTCACTTCTGTTAGCAGCCATGGATGGTCCTGCGTATAGGGTCCCAGTCAGTGTCTGCAGTGACGATGGCGCAGCAGAAACGGTTTTGCATGGCTGCTGTGAGTGCAGATGTATTTATACAGGAACTCTCTTTTCCTGTCTGCTCAGAAATGGCCTTAGCTAACTATCACAGCCGAGAACAATGCCTATAGAACGACATAGCAATAAATTAGGGGCTTCACAAACTTGAGCTGGAACAGCAAATCCACTGATTTCAGTTAGAATGGCCCAGCCACATATGGCACATTTGATATGATTTCATTAGCATCACTCTTGCATGATTGTGAATTCTGTAAGACAATTGGCTGTGTCTTAAGCATCTTGAGCATTCCCATTCATCAAATGATCTGTTGTCTGTAGTATACACACTTTTTACACATTGTTAAACTACTCCTTTTGCCAAAGTGCCCACACACATTTATTTACTCAAAGCATCAGAGTACATGAGTCAACTAAGCATGGAGGAGGAAATAAATCAAAAAGCAGACCAGACTGAAAAGCAATAAAAAAAAGCATTGATAACTCTCAGCTGATTACAAGCCAAACTCTCCATCAAACTGAAGAAACGATGGGCATTGTGGCTTAAAAGGACTTTAGTACTGATGGGCCTTTTTCTTATAATAACATCATGCACTGGGCAAGGAAAGAGTGTTTTAGACAAGTTATGCAAACTTACCAAGGCCTCTTTAGAAGGCATCTAATTTTAACAAAAGGTGTATAAGGATTGATTAAAAAGAACTGTGAAAAACCTTAGAGTTATTTGGCAAAGATACCTTAATATAGTGACATTGGTAGAATACATGGAATAGAGATTTGTCCAACAGTGGGAGGTATACAAAGGAAGCAAAGGTAAATTTATTCAGTATTTTATCCAGGTTTGACACAGGCATTACTACTACATGCCAGTTCTGACTTTATAAAATGGGTTGTTTAAACAGTAATATATTCTGAAAATATATACAAGAAACCAGCACATTCATGCTCTCTCTGAGGCGGACAAAGATTCAGCCTTTTCAGGAAGTTCTGTTGACATATCTTGGGAGATAGTTGGGATTTGACTACCACTTCTATAGAGGTATGTCTTTCAGGAGAGATAAAAACTGAAAATACTAACAATGAGTCTTCCCTTATTACCGTAGAAATAGTCACAGTAGCACAGCAGATACTTACATATTGTAAAGGTACCCTACCCTCTCTACACTTAAAATGTTGACTGAATCAAAAGTGTTGACAAAATTGAATGGAAATTACATTCATATAGACATTTGGGGAAGTCATGTATGGGAGAAAGTGCAAATGTTTCATTTCTTTAAATAGTATTTTCATAATTAAAAAGTATGTAAAAATAATTACAGAGTGTGTTCAAAGGCATTTTATCTTTGGTATAAAAAATATATTGAGAATAATTAAATTTCACTAGTATTTGCTACCAATTACTGGAATTTTGGTATCGTTTTTTTGTAAGGGGGCTTTATATATATATATGCATGCTGATTTAACCAACCACTAAACCCTAACATCACATGACACTGTAAATATTACTCACTTATCAAGCATGTGGTAAAGGCCCACAAACATGATTAACAGGTTTTACAGTATATGTTATGTTTATTACACAGATTAATTACTTTCATATAAGGTAATTGCAACATGATTGACAGCACAAAGACACTGACAAAAGAAGCCATAAGATTACACTCCTCTAATCAGTACCACCATGGATTTCAATTTTTTTTCTTGCCATCAAATTGATTGATTTTTTCACTAGTAACATCCCAAAATTTGTGGATTTTTTTTTTTTTTTTTTTTAATTAGGATGCCACATTTAACATAATTACGTATGTAACTAGATGCACAATAGTCATACATGACAGAAAATGCAGAAAACTTATTTATTTTTGTGCATAACCAAGATCTGACACAAAAATGTTTAAAACATCCTTATTTTTGCTACATACTATCACTTGCAGATGTATCATATATTATACTCTAAAATTAGATATAATTAATTCATTAATGAATATCTATTTCACACAATTGTCCATCTTAGTTAATAAATATAGACTACTCTTGTCTACTGTCATGTTAATTCTTTAGGATGCTACGTAACTTTATTTTCTTATTAAAAATTAATTGGACCAATGAAGATTTTAAAATAAAACATGCCAGAAGCCAGCTGTTGCTATAGAAATGAATCACGATTTTCATATGCATCTGACTGACACATTATTTCAATGCAGCCAATCAATGACATATATATGTCAACATACTGTATGTTGATCTCAATCAGAGAGTCCAATCATGGACCCTGTCATTATATATAACAACGTAGACACAATGTTAATAAGAGAACTCACTGTGCAGTGTAGACAGCTTCATTCACTATAATGGAACTTACTATAATGAAGATTGTGATGAACTGAGAATGAGTAACAGCTTTTATTGATTATAAAGGGAGTGCTCTTTACACACTTTCTAAGCAATACATAATCCATTCTGAGTTCCAAGTTTGTTTGTTTTTTGTTGTTGTTATTATTTTTTGTTTTCTTGTTATTGATATACTGTTCAGCTGAAAATATAGGATTATGTTTGATACACATTCAAAATTCTATCCTGTGTGTGTGTGTGTGTATATATATATATATATATATATATATATATATATATATATATATATATATATATATATATATATACACACACACATATACACACACACACACACAGATATATACAAATAGTACACCACAGATTTATTTGGATGTGTAACGTTACCATATTAATACCAAGATATACTTTGAGCCTGTGCAAATACTGGCACATGAACATGGTAAGCTATCAGAACTATATAATTACATTGTGATATCATACGTCGCTGTACGACCATAGTACACAAACGATATAGCCTTTACACTTATGGGTACTATATTTTTGATAAAGCAGTTGCATTAAATGTAAAGTCCCAAATAAACCAGTTTAGGGTGCAACATGAATCTAAGCAGTAATAATCCCAGCCCCTGCACATAGGTTTTGTGTTTGTAGCTTTTATAAAACTAAAAACACATAGTTTTTATAATTTAGTCACATTTATAAACAGAATCATGGCAAAACACTGACAATGTCGGCTGGCATCTGGAATGAAGGAGTTGGTCACCTACATTAACATTTATAAGATGACAGATTGATAACATTAAGATCTCCCAATAGACAGAGAGTGGCCCGTCACACATTAACAATTAGAAAACCTCTCTACACTGCGAGCGACGCGACCAACACTCCGATTATATTCGATGACGCTGTCTACACTGTGGACAACCGTCGAATATAAGTCGCGCGCGTGCGGGAACAAATTTAGCGTTAAACGGGCACCGGCAAACCATGCCAAACTTTACGGCCAAACACACCACAATGTGACGGTCTGAGGTTCGGGACTGTCAAAAACGCGATACAGTAATTTTTTTGCTCCCCCGAGTCCCCCCCTTTTCCCCTTTTTTTCCCTTTTCCCCCCTTCTCCTTCTTCTTCTATTTAGGTTTCCTTGGTGGGAAGGGTACAGACCGTTGTAATCGGCATACTGCAACCTACTTACAATGGAGTATGTAATAGTAGGGCATACGACTATTGGAAGTTCTAGCAATACAGGAGTGGGGGAAACGCCCCCTTACGGACAGTTTTAGCTTTAAAATAAAAATATAATCAATAATAGAAAATACAAATTTATTTATAGGCTATTTGAACAAATATTGTTAGCTAATGCCAACTGTGGTAGCTAACTAGTACCTTATGATACGGAGGTAATTTTTACAATATAAAGTCCAAATATTTTTTATTCAACCACCTAGTTACAATACATTTGATGTAAAACAAAGGATTTGATGTTCAGAACAGAGTAACTACAGTTATTAAGCCATGCCCCCTCAGGCATTTTACCCCACAACTAGGGTTTGAAAAAATCATTCTTAAAGGGATACTCCACCCCAAATTGAAAATGATGTCATTAATCACTTACCCCCATGTAGGGTTCCAAACCCATAAAGCTCCGTTCATCTTTGGAACACAATTTAAGGTATTTTGGATGAAAAACCAAAGGCCTGTGATTGTGAGTAACTTAAATTGTGCTCTGAAGGCGATCTGAGCTTTTACGGGTTTTTTTGGAACGACATGGGGGTAATTGAATAATGACAAAAATAGTACTGTATACCTTTAAATAACATGTGAGGCCTACTCCCTATTTTACAGGCCTTACTATTCTCATCATATAGGCTATAACTATGATATTCTACAAAACTTACAAGATGATTTAAAGGCAAGATTTAAAATGCACTTTTATTCTATTGATATGAAAATTAGATCACTTACTATAAAATCCTTCTTTTCATTGTGAAGAATCTTCTACCTCCAAAGGGAGTAATAATCTTCTCTTGTAAGATCTATGTAAGTATTTTGCCAATGGTTTGTTGCGGTTGCCTTTAATTAATAACTTACCTTAATTTTTCCCAATAGTCATTTTTGTTCAGTGCTGTTTTTAATGACTACTGTGTTTCAGTGCTGTTTTTATGACTATATTTCCTTTCCTTGAATTCTTCTGATCTGGTACCCAGCAGGATTTGATCATCATTCATGTTTTCGAAATTTAGAAGTGAAGTGTATATTTCTTTTAATCTGTTATGTTTAGTGGTTTCTTATTGCAGTTGCAGCTGCTGAACAGCATTAATCATAACTATGATGGTTTAAATCCTCCCACCACTTAGTTCTGCTGTGTATACGCTACATTTATTATTGTTTTATGTTCATTCTAGTATAAAATGTCCTACGACATGTCAATTTTACTGGTCTTCAAAAATAATATGATATATTCCTAAATACCCATATAGTGTATATGATATAAGATCTACCCCAATGCGTAAAAAAAAAAAATACAAATAAAATTTATATTATATATATATATAAATAATAAATAGAAAAAATTATATAATAATAAATAAATATAATATAAATGATAAAAATAATATATAAATATATAATTAAAATAACAAAATATAAATTAATAAATATAAAAAAACTATAATAACCTATATATAAATCCCTTATAATAATTTCAAAAAAATTAAATATATTCTTTTGGATTTATAAAAAAAATAAAATATATATATAAATATTAATATTATAATCACTAAAAATATTAATATAACAAATATTTTTTTCACTTTCCCTTTTAGTATAGTTATGTAATTCTTGTACCAAGACCAGATAGTCAATTTGTCTTTTCAGTTATTTCAATTCTATCATATACACTCCTTATATTCTGGGAATCCATCCATGGCTGGTATTATGGCTGTTACATACTTCCTGGGAGGAAATTGTAAATTTTATTCCGCACCATGCTTTTCCAGCTTTTCTTACCTAATTTTCGATCCAAATCCTTTGGTTATTTATTTCTTATATAGCCAGCAATTTCAACCACAGTTTTAGACATATTTGTCTTGTCTCACCTTGTATCTGTATCACTGTAATAAAAACCAGGTAGACCTACCACACTTTGCCATCTTGCACAACGTTGGCTTCTGTGCCCGACTCCAAACGATACAGTAGTAGTTAACTTACACGGGGAATATATGAACAGATAAAATGGCATACTTCAAATGCAATGAAAGACAATTGCATTGAATGACTAATGTGTAAGATTTGGAAACAATGAACTTTTTTTTGCACAACATTATTTTATTTTATGATTAATGCACCGTTGTACCAATATTTAGCAATGTTCATCCACATATTTAAAATACACTTTATTTGAAAGATGCAATGTTTAAATATTGTGAGATAACCACTACACAAGGCACTTTTGCATTGTTTAGTACATTTGTCTTTTTTCACCCAGAATTCATTATATGGGCCCAGGAACACGAGGAATGCTATAGAGCGCATTTATTCAGTATTTCCTCCCACTTATTATCAGTTTCAAATGATCAGCCCAGGAATGAAAGAAATTTTCTTAATTCTCAGACCACATGGGACCTTTTCTTGAAGATGATATGCGAACAATAGCAGAGGGTTAATAAACGGTCTTGCAAATAGATCCTTGCTTCAACTCTCTCCTTCCATTCTACAAACCAACATGTCACAATCAGCCTGTGTGGTTATCTTTAGGAAAGTGGTCCCTGTGTTTTGATGGGCTGATGTGTGAGCAACAGCTGTTGAAGAAAGATGTGTTAATAATGGTACAGTTTATGATGATGGACTGCCACGCAGGCATTGTACATTTTGTCCAGAAGTGCAGCACGGTCTGCTCAATCTGAATGTCATTCGGGTCAAAATCACATGTCTACAAAGATCAAGAATAGCCAATCTCTCCTGAGAAAGGTACAAGCCATAGAGGGCCAAAGTCGACTCGGAAATTGTTCTTGGAAACTTTCATTTGAATGTTAGAACGGAATGAAAGGGGTGGGCAGGAAAAAACCTATGATGTCAATATATGAACACATGGTCTTCACATTGGTGGAGTTGTCTTTTAAACTGTGCACAGAACAAGTAGGACAAGGAAGATCAGATTTAAATAACTGAAGAAGACAGAGAGTTAATGACCAAAAGCAATCAGTAAGGGGTAATGTGGAATTATTTACAAAAGTACAAAAAAATTTGCTTCATGATTTGTGGTGCAAAACTATTACTGATATCATTAGCGTGTTGTCTACGAAAAGGTTTTTGTTTGTTTGTTTTTGAAATGAAAGTTTGAAATGAACAAAACAATGGCCCAGGCACTTGAAATGATAACAAAAAACATGTGAGACAACTTTTGTGGTTGCAGACATATTAGTGGAAACATCCAAAAAGTTAAGTGGTTGATGGACATGACTCCTTTGATTACTCCATTTTGTTTTGATTGGGGAACTGGACTTCATACTTCTGCTAAAAATATTTTTTACCACCAACAGTTTAAAAGTTGTGAGCAAATGGCAAAGTTTAAAGGAAAGTGAAAGACCCGAAGCTCTAGTTCTTGTATGTTTCCAGCATATCATTTAGCCTGAATGGCATTGTCGAGAAACAACATTACGCCTTACAGTAATGAAAAACATGGCTCATGAGAAAAACACAAGTTCAGCAGTTATTGTGTTGTTAGCATACCCAACAGCAAACAAAAGAAAATCACCACCAGACTATAATCAGAATTACAAACCAGTTCAGTTTTTCCCTGTTTCTCTTTCAGTGTTTTTCATAGACCAAAACCTGTTATGTGGAGGCCAAGAACAAATTGAAATTATGATCAATATGAGGCATGGTTATGTTAAATATAGAAATAACTGAAAACACAGTGCTCCTAAAAACCTGTCCTGATGTCCCATCAGTTACATGGTTCCCAATCTATCAACTATGATTACTAAACTCACAGCTCATTAGTAGAGAACTGCAAAGACCGAGTTAGAAATACTGTAGGAATGGGTCCTAAAACCACAGAAATAAGTTTTTTTGAATGGGTTTTTGGTTAAACCACCTGAAATAAGTTGTGTTCGTAACAAAAGCCTAAGGATATTTTCACTATTTTTTATACCGTAAAATAATACATCAGTAGCTTGGGGGATGGGGTGGGGTTAATGCGTTTTGATTAGATACGAGAAAGAATCAAGAAAATGGATCTGAGGAGGTGAAATGGAGGAATTGACCTCCGATTACATTTTGGTGTGCACCAGCAACTGAAGCAAAGTCTGAGGTGTGGAAACGTTTTGGACCATGTGCATAATGAGAATAATGGATGACAAGTTGGGTTATGTTGCTGGAATGCACCATCAAGTGAAGCCCATGGACCAGCGCCATTGAAGCCATCTACAGTGGATTCAAGTAACTTTCCTCCACACAAAAACATGTAGCCTAATCTTGGTGAGTGTAAAGGTTGTTGTAAATTTTATACCTAAAATAGTTTAATTGATGTCTTAAATGCATAGTTGACAGAGTATACTAGGCTAATGTTAGGCATTATTGTTTTATTAACATGGTCAGTATGCTATTCCACTGTCTGTGTTGAGGGCCGGACTGTGGGAGGAGGAAGTGTGCGAAAGCAAATCTCCGTGGAGCATTTTCTCTTAATTTCGTATGTGCAAATACCCATTTTAATTAAGAATTTATCTTTCCATGTATTAACTTTGTTAAGAAAGACTCATTTTTATTGGTGCATTGGCCCTGTTTATAGGCTAAGTGTATGACTAGGCGATATTTAGAGTGCTGAGATGTTTATGATGTTACAGGAGGACTTATTTAGTTTCTTTGTTCCAACTTCCACGTGGCCTATAGCCTACGTTAGTCATGAATAATATTATGATAAAAACATGTATAAATTACTCATTCTTGACCAGAAGGGCAAAATAGCTGTGTTGCGTTCTGCACACTTTGAATAATGTCGGGCTGTAAACAGGTTCGGGTTGTTTTAAATAAAAAGCTGTCAATCAAATGTTGTATTGTCGGGCTCGGGCCCTGTCGGGCCTAACGTTTAAGAACCCGATTACACCTCTTATTGTAAGGATATGTATACACAGAGGAACAGCACTTACTATTATTAGTGCCTAGGCAGGGAGGACCGTGCCAAATTATACAATGTCAGCGCACTGATTGTGATCATGCACGAGACAGTTGCTAGTGTCCATTGTATTCGTCACAGTGGTTGCCAAGTCCAAGGTTTTCCCGTGGATGGATTTGGCTAACTTTATCACTGCTGCCAGGGTGTGTTTCATGTTAGTGGCGTTGGAGCAACACATGTGTTATTTTCGCAGCGATTCTTAACTGGGGGACCCCGTTAGTTGGACTAGTTTTGGGTAGCAATTGGGAGGGTTTTGTTGTAAAACAAAACCTGGCAACCCCTTTCGTCATAGCGACTCATCACAAATAACAGGCTGAGTATATCATCACATATCGTATTCGGCGTAGTAGAGGAGAAAACTGTACAGGTATCACTTCATCCGATGCCTTTAAGTGACATCAGAAGTAGTACCGACCTTTTTGAAATGTCTCTGTGAAGTCTCGCCTCACAACTATTGTTCTATTTTCTTTGCTCCAGACCTCCAGAGGCAGTGCTGACTGAAGGGCTTCGCATTGCGTGTGATATAACACGCTCACTCTCCACCTGATGTCCTTCGAGCTAATATACGCTTGACCCATGGAATCAAATGACAAAGCTGTCACACGTGACTCATGACGTGCCTGAAACTAGACTTACACCTTCTTAGCCAAATCACCATGATCTCTTGCGCCTCTCGCTGTTAAATCGAACCTGGGACAATACTTTGTGAGCTTTACCATATACTAGAATTGTTTTGGACTTACAAGCATCTCGGCGGCACCACAGCACGATCGTGAGAATATGTTTTTTTCTGGCATCAAGCAAGAGGCTTCAATCTGCTGGATACACCACGGTGTTTTAAGTTTTGAATGCCCTGGACGATATACACTCGGAAGCCCTGCTTGCCTGGTGATATCGCACGTCCTGGTTATGAATCGCGGCGTGAATCAATAAACGCGAAGATTTATGAATTTTAGGTAGAGTATTGATTTAACATGGATACCTTCTCTATATCATCGGTGAATATAAAATTTTAATACAGTGTTTTTCTTTTATTTCCCTGACTGCAGCCGTTCCAAATGTAACCACATCAGCAAGGCAAAAACTGTGCTTTGATGCGCTTGTTTGATAACTGTGGTAAGGCGCACTCAGATTCTATAGGGGGTGGTACGCGCGGACGGTGGCATTACCGCGTCGGTTTAGAACCCATCATTTGGTTGGGCCACCTACCGTACATGACACAGTGTAATGATATAATGACTTTGAAACCATCCGATGTTACTTCGGGGGCGGAGGGGCCCACTTTCTGCTGACAGATCCATCTCAGCACTCTGGCAGTAAGACCGTGCCTGAGGAAATCAGCGGGGGTCAGTTGTTGCATCCCTGGAGGACATTAAAAGTATGCTTGGCCCGCATAAATCTAGATCCCCCTCAACAAACAGTGGGTTCGGCGAAATTTGTCTGTGTCGTGCACAGAGAACATCAGTTTACAATGCCTCAGTGCAATGACTTTACATCTGTATTTGGTGTCTGCATTACAAAATTCAGCGAAGGCTACACGTCCAGATCAGTTAGCCAGTACACTGGCTATAATGCAAGACCCAAAGACAGTAGGACTTGGTAGCATGCCACCTATAGAATCTAGTGTGGCAGCACACTTATTGTATCTCCCGATGAGGCGCTTTGTGAGAATGTACGCTGCTACAATGTTGAGTGAAGGCGCACTGATGAGTTACTGACTCATGCATACAATGCTACAGCGAGCCTTGGCCATGTTTCTAATTCTTTGGCACACATGCTTGTGGCTCTACACTCCTCTCTGAGAGAAACTTCATCTGACCCGTTAGTGACAGACTTAACAGAACTTACATTGCAGACTATGGGTGTTATTGCCAAACACTGTGGAACAGCCTTAGGTACTCTTGCACAAGCTCGACAGCAAATTTGGTTGGCCCAGTCCTCTTTGCCGGAGGTATGTAGGAACACTTCTGCGGAGATTGCCATTGGAACTTGGTAGAATTTTTGGACCAGCTGCACAGGAAGCCTTGGATCAGTGTGTGTCAGTGTCTGAAACTCGTCCCGTCATGTGGGGGACTGCCCAAGGACCCAGGCCTCTGGTGCTCATTTCATTTACAATGTTGGTGTAAGACCCATTTATAGATCATCTCAACATTTCCACCATCGGAACTCTCAGACTACTCCACCACCACCTACTTCACCTCCCAGATATGGTGGGACTCAACCACGTGGAAATCAGTCTCACACCCGACCCCCTCAGGTCCCCCAACAGCACCACCGCCCCAGCTCTACAGGAAAGAGTTTGCAGGAGCGTTGACGCTCACATGTCGACAGTGGGCTGTTTCAAGGAAAGTCAATTAAATCATTGGAGATCAATAATAACAAATCAGTGGCTCTTGATTACCCTTTCAAGAGGGTACCATATACAGTTAACCTCCTGTTCACACCGGCATGAGACAGACAATAGTTCACAATCCACGTCAGGCACAGGCACTTGCACATGAAGTTCAGGTGTTGTATCAATCATGAACTTCATTTTTTTTTCATTTATTTTGCTCTGGTCACAAAGAAAGACTTAGATCTAGAAACTTAAATAATTTTCTCAAGTTTCTCCTGTTCAGAATGTTATGCATAACACGCAAGCCATCATGCTGCAAGATTGGTTTGTGACAACAGACTTGAAGGATGCCTGTTTTCATATGCGGGATTGCACAGAGCACAGAGCGGTTTCTTCAGGTTGCCATAGGGGGTCAAATATTTCCAGTTCATGGTTCTTTTGTTTGGCCTTGCATTGGGTACCAAAAGTTTTTCAAAGTTTGACCAGGCCCCAGGATTGGAAACCCACTCCAGAGGACTGGCATGAGAGAGTGTTACAGTACCTGGATGACTGGCTGTCACAATGTCGGCTTGTCTCGACTTCAGAGAGAATAAGTTAAATTCTGAGAGCTATGAAGAGGCTTTCGGGTGGGTCACACTCCAGCACTATGTGGCTCTCTTGAGACTCTTGGGGGGAAGCTCAAAGCAGCAACAGCAGTAGTACCAGTGGTTATTCTGGGCTCAGGCCATTCCAGTGCTGGTTCTTTCAAAAATGCCTGTGGCTGATACAAGTCAAATACACAAAGATCAGAGTCACATCGCCGCTGCATGCAAGTCCTAACACCTTGTGACAGCAGCAGTTTCTTCTCAAAGGAGTTCTATTAGGACCTCCAACTGCACGCTGGGAAGTCATAAGGATCTAATGCTAGTCTTCTCGGGCTGGTTGGGGGGGGAGTCTGGCTCAGGAGAGGAGTGAATGGCATCTGGCGAGGGGCTCTGCGCAAAGTGCACATAAATGTTTTGGAACTGACAGCTGTGTTCCTTACCCTTTTGCATTTTTTAGACTGTTCTCAGGGAAAGCATTTCTTGGTATGCACGGACAATAGAGTGGCCATTTTATATCAAACATCAGGGAGGCACAAGGTCACAGAGTGCGCTTCGGGGTAGCTCACAATCTACTCATTTGGGTGCACACCAATCTGTTTTTCCATCCGGCAGCATAGCTACCTACCAGGACGACTACCAGGACGACTCACAGGAGATTTGGAGTCTACATTCAGACTTCGCGTGCAGATGAGATATGGAGAACATATGGGACCACTGCAGTGGATGTGTTTGCAGACAGTCACACGCCTCACTGTCCTAGTTGGTTTTCCTCCCTGATGGGGGGGGGTGATGAACCAGGATCTCTAGATCTGGATGCATTAGTCCACCACTCGGCCGGACGCTATCCTATATGCTTTCGTCCATTACCACTTATTTGGAAGGCTGTTGGGCGCAGACTGCAGGCACTGTCACTGTTAGTGGCTCCCTCATTGGCCTGCAATGCCATGTTTTTCAGACCCTTCTTTTCTGTTTTAATAGGGCCACTTTGTCATCTGCTGAACAGACCAGACCTATTGAGTCAGTTTAGAAGGGAGAGTTTGGCACCCACATCCAGACATGAGTGAAATTGTGGTGTGTATTCCCTGGAGGGTTCCCTTGAGTGTCTACAGAGAGCCAGGGACACTGTGTTTTGAATGCGCATGCTGCATCTACACACAAGTTGTATCTACGTGAAATGGAAGGCATTCTGTGACTGGTGTTCTAAATGCATGATATTAATCCACTACAGTGTTCATAGTGGGATGCATTTTAGATTTCTTTGCAACATCTTTTTGCAGCTTGACGTTCTATATCTACACTTAAGGTGAATGTGGCAGCTTTGTCAGCTCACCAGTCCCAGCTTGGTGTATTCCTCACTTGGGTCTGGACCAGCTGATTGTTGCCTTCTTGAAAGGAGCTAATTGTCTCTTGTCCTCCAAGGGCAGTCTGGAGTCCTAAAATGGGATTTGTTTTAGTGATATGCGAGAGAGGTGGTGCACTTTTCTAAATAACAGAGACTGGCACACCGGGTGACACAGGTTATTTTATATGCAAGCACGCAAGTCTGCAGGAAAGTCTGCTCCTCATCTATTCATTGTCACTTACAGGTGCCTTGGCAACATCTGGGTAGTACCCAAAGTGAAGTCACTCTTCTGAATTGTGCAGCAGCAAACCGGCTTCATCATGGCCATTATCAGGTTTTACAGATCGAATGCGGACTCCCTTTGCCAGCAATGTGTGCTGCAGTGCTTTCTGCCTCCCCAATGTTTCTACAGGGGATCCTCAGGATCGCTGTGAGAGGTATTCGCTCTTCCCTTGCAGTAGCTCTTGCTAAAAAATTCATTTAAAATGGCTATCCTTGTACAGCTAAGGATCATTGCTTTCTCCATCTTGGCTTAGCTTTCTTTTTTCTCTACGGGAAATGATGAAGCTGGATTTGTTGGATTCTTGTCACATGACCAGCGTGCACTCTACAAGTGCTCTGAAAAGCTAGATGTTTTCTAATTAAAGTTTTTTTTTTTGGTTTTTTCTACCTGTTAGATTGTCTTTTTTATTAATGACTACACCTACCCCAGCCTTAAACTTACCCTTTACAATAATGAAATACTAATATTGTTTTGTACAGTGTGACAAAAATTATGCCTGTATTTATGCGCGCATGCCCAGAAGCTTCAAATGTATCCCTTCTATCCCTTTGTGTGTGTGTGCTAAAGCCGCGCAGGCATCAATCATTAAAATTTTTTGACCACAGACATGATGTCTGTATGTCCCTGTACGCTATAGTTGTAGGCCTACTAATTTAGTTTTAATCGTTTAATCACCACCAAAGCCTTTTTGTCTCCCATTGGCAAATAGATGCACGATTTGTGTTGATTTCAGGCAGGGGCGCCTCTAAAGGTGGCTGTGGGTGGCCACGGCCACCAGTGTATAAACTCTGGCTTCAAATTCCTGTGGCTACCCCTAGGATGATTTGCAGTGGCTACTATTAAT
>NC_056583.1:3582330-3584381 GCF_018340385.1 Cyprinus carpio
ATATTAGATATCAATAATCCCACAAGAGATTTACATCAGCCGTGTTTTGTCATTATTCTGATGAAGTTTGAAGCAAATCAGTAAAAATAAGATGCTGAATACAAAGCATTTTTAAAATGACACACTTCCTGCTGCCGTTGGTTGCAAAGGCTATAACTTTGCTCCTAATAGTCACAGTCTATTCGAATCACGTGTCCATACATCTAACAATCCAAATCAAGCTTGATCTAAATCAGGAAAATGTATGCTGATGTTGTTGGACAATTTCCTGTTTCTCATTTTTTTTGCCCTAATTCTCAACGCCTCACCACGGACAAAGCCGTTCGAGATATCAAAAATCCCCTGGCAATTTTGCATCCCCAATGTCTTGAGGATCATGTTGACATGAGTTTCTCAGGAAAACGGTTGAAAGTCCTCAGAGGAGTATATCAAATTCCAGAGCATGCTTTTTTTTAAACAGCCACTGAATAGCTCACTTCCTGTTGGGCGTTAGCACTTTTTTCATAGAGCCGCGAAAGTTGTTCGGCTCAATGAGAGATCCTCAAAGATATCCTGAGTTTCATGCCAATACATACAAGTATGTATGAGCTATAGTTCAAAGATATGACTATCCAGAGCGCAGTAGAGCCTAATGCACGCCAGGTCCCAGTCTCTGCGTCCTAATATTTTTCAGATTCCAATCATCAATGTTCCAATTTTCAAGAGTTTTTGAGCCGCGGTAAGGCTCCCAAAAGCCCACGTTTAGTCAAAGAAAAATAAAAAAAAATAATAATAATAAATAGCTGCAGGCTGATGGCCGGGCCGAGCTGTCGAAGCGCAAGCGGATACACCGGTGGCATCCAGTCAAGAATGTGCTTAGCGAGCACATACACGGTGCGATCTAGCACGGGGTGCCAACCTGTTAATGTATCGATGGAATCACAAAGTTTAGCTCCAACCATAATCAAATTCACCTAAAGCAGCTGTTAAAGTCTTCAGGATGCGGCTTGAAGAAGTGGTAGGTGTGACTGACTAGAGTTGGGCTGGGGCTGCGAGACAAATCAATCTGGGAGTGGGACTGGGCACTTGCTGCTTTAGCAGTTTGGATTTAAGGGATGCAGCAATGAAAGGGTTAATCCAAACCATCCAAGCACACACACAACACAACATATAAAACTTGAGTTACACTTTCAATAAGGTTTCAATTTATATAATTGAATTTAAATATAAGCAATAATTGTCTAGGGTGAAGCGATATGGCCAAAATCTTATATCACGGTATGATAAGTGAATTGGTCTTTACTGTCTACACGTTATGTACATCTATCTATCTATCTATATGTCTCTATCTATATATATATATATATATGAAAATCACTTTGTAACTAGAATAAGAAGAAAACAAATAATGTAATGCTATGTTATCAGAGTATATATATATATATATATATATGAAGAGTTTGGTTCCAAAAGCATATAAATCCAAAATTGTTAGAATTGAAAAAGGCATTTTCTTTCCCTAAAAGACTGTTTGTATGAAAACTGTTATTTTCTGTTTCAAGCTGTAATATATCATTATGAGTTTAGAATAACATAAAAAATCAAATCCATATTTTGATTTTAAGCATTTATTAAACAAAAGACATATTTTTTTTTCTCCAAAATGCAATATACCCATAACATCGCTTTTTCCCCAAAAATGCTACAAATCCATTTCCATCAGCAAAAACTCACTTTTCTGTGAAGGAATTGAGCAGTAGACATAACAATAAATAACAAGGGAAAGTTGTCTATATATATGACAAACCCTAAAAACTTGAACAACATCACTTACATTAAACCATGTGTACCATTTTTTAAAAGTATTATCTTATCTCGCTGGCTGTTTTTCTAGGATTTCAGATTCCTATTTCTAGTCAGATATTAATTTGTTGTTAATAGCAAATATTTCAAATTCATCCTGGAACTCATACCACGTGGCACATTAGAGATGCAAAATTTTTGTTTCTGTTGCATTCATCTTGTTATTCTGTACACTACATTCATTAAATTTTCAAAACAATGTACGAAAC
>NC_056583.1:3584607-3586784 GCF_018340385.1 Cyprinus carpio
TTTTGCGGCACCAAAAAATAAACGATAGAGCACAACATGAATCGACTTTTTAATTTCGTCCGTCCGATATTTAAATCGTCATATCGCCCAGCCCTAGCATTTAATAATGTGAGTCTCTCTCTCTCTCTCTCTCTCTCTCTTTAACACACACACACACACAAATTTAATTTGTATTATCGCCCAGCCCTAGCATTTAATAATGTGAGTCTCTCTCTCTTTAAAAATAATTTTAATGATCTATAAACATTTGTGAAATGATTATATAAAACTATATTACCGGTAAAATTCATTAACTTTTTAAAATACATATTATTATTCTTTGAAAGTTTTGTATAAATGATTTAAATGCTCTATACCACTGATCTATAATATAGAACAGTGTTATAGAGCATAGTCATATATAGATCAGTGCTCTATGTTTCTACCATAATTATTTAAAAGTAATCCTATAGCTCCATCTGGTGTCCATCACTGGTAGTAAAAAATGCATACTAGATCCAGAAGTTATGATAGTTTTAATTTTATGCTGGCTCCTGAACATGATAAATTTATGAAACTTACTGTGTTTTCTAAGAATGACTTCTACTACATATTAAAAAAATTATGAAGGGTTAAAATAAAGAATTCAAAAGATATAGGAAAATAACTGTTGCATTTTTTTATGTTACTTTAATAAATAAGCTATGGCCACACCGCTCAAGGTATCCTAAACCCGACGCACTTAACATCTTCTGGGTATATTGGCATCATGTAGAAAAAGCTTGGTGTGTATAGTGTAATTCTCCCTCTGTGAGGTATGCATTAATTCACAGCCATATTTTTTCCAAAATCCTCACATTTAAAACCAAAATAGCCGACTTCCTGTAGGTCGCAGCTGATGACTGTAAATTAGGAAAGTTGTCCGTCTTGATAAGAACAATATATATACCAAGCTTTAGCGTCTGTAGCTAAAACTAACCCCCCCACTTTTGATCAAAAGGTGGCGCTTATAGAGTGCCTCCTCCACGCCTTTCATGTGCTTTTTTGCCATTGTCTAGCTATCATTAATACTGATATGTGTTTTGAGTTTCATGTAATTCTGAGCATTTTATCTGCCTCAAAAATCACCAGAACAGAATATTCATCCCTTTTGACACGTTGCCACGGCAACACTATATTAGATATCAATATCCTCACAACAGTTTTACATCGGCTGTGTTTTGTCATTATTCTGATGAAGTTTTGAAGCAAATCGAGTAAAAATAAGTTGCTGAATTCAAAGCATTTTTGAAAATGACACACTTCCTGCTGCCAGTTGGTGGCGCTTATAACTTTGACTCCTAATAGGCACATATATGCGATCGGCTTCATACATCGAATAATCCGATGAAGTTTCATCTAAAATCAGATAGTGTGTGTGTGGATGTTATTAGACATTTCCTGTTTCTCATTTTTGCCCTAATTTCAATGCCTCGCCACGACAAACCGCTTTCGAGATATCAAAATCCCCTGGCAATTTTTCATCCCCAATGTCTTGACATCATGTTCACCGTGAGTTTCGTGGAGGAAGTGGGTGGGAAACCTCAGAGGAGTATTTCTCAAATTCCAGAGCATGCTTTTTTTAAACAGCCCTTGAATAGCTCACTTTCCTTAAGTTGGGCGGAGCCTCTGACATAGAGCGCGAAAGTTGTTCGGCTGGCCGAGATCTGGCGGGCGTACAGAGGCTTCCTCTGCAAATAGCGTGCAAGTATGTGTGGAGTTTATGGTTCCCGATTTCCATTGACTGTTCCAGGGGGCGCCGTAGAGCTCCCTAAAGCACGCCTGGTCTCAGGCTCTGGCATGCGCCCTCCTGATGGCCGAGGTTCCATCGTGTGCAAAGCACTTTCGCTGCTTTTGAGCAATGTTAAGGCTCTCCAAAAAAGCCCGCTTATCGAAAAGAAAAATAAAAAAATAATAATAATAATAATAAATATAGTTGCAAGCAGCTTACATGGCTCAAGCCATCAGCGCAAACGCCACCCCTGTGGCATCAGGTAAACTTTGTCCCCGTGGAAAACATATCCCATTTAAAAACCCCTACCACAGGGGGTTTTCCCAAACCCCGTTAAATGTCGCCACATGTCTGCAAAGTTAGCTCCAACCCTCCTCAAACACACTGAAGCCTAATTCATGTCTTCAGATTGCTTTGAAAATTAAAG
>NC_056583.1:3587784-3589738 GCF_018340385.1 Cyprinus carpio
ATTAACATACATTTAAATCCATTTCGTGCTGGTGTCTTCTCTATCGTTAGAGGGGGGCAGGGCTGTAGGCGTGGCTTGACCCATGCTCTCCTGAGCGCATTCTGAGTTTGACAGCGGCGCGTGAGGTCGATCCACCGGAGATGTCATAAGCTCTGCTGTGTGGTGTTATTTCTTTTGTTTAACTCTCTGTCAGTAACAAAGTCTCGATTTTTAAAATTGTAGTTAGTGTTAGAGTACAACATAGTTTTGACAAGTATCTTGTGCTGGTGTTTTAACGACTGTTTCTGCTGCATTTTCTTTTAGATCAGCGTAAATACATACCTCTTTTTTCTTTTGTTTTAACTTTTCATCAGGCGTGACAAAACGCTAACTTTTCCTGATTTGTAATATTGAAAAACTACCGTTTGCTTTATGTTCGCATTCCTTTTTTGTTTTAGTTTGAGGTAAGATATAAATGCTGTTAAACTCTGTAACCTAGTTTTCTTTTCTTTTCGAACTGCTAACAAACTCTAACACCTTTTAAATTGTAATGTTACAAGCTTTGACTCTAACTTACCTATATTGTTTTACTTGTGCGGATCTGATGCTTTTTTGTTTGGTTGGTTGGTTGTTTTTTAGATAAATAATAACCACTAATCTGAATTTTCTTTTCTAACTCCTAACAAACTCTAACATCTTTTAAATTGTAATATTTAAACTTTTGACTCACGTGTTGTTTATTTAGATAGATAGATAAATAATCAGTAACCTAGTTTTCTTTTTTTATTTAATGTGTAACAACATTAACACCTTTTTGAAATTGTTTTGACAACTCTTAAATACCTTGAACCTTTTTTTACTCTTTCCGAGAGGACAAAGGAAATACGATCATTACACTGTTTTCATTTCTGCCTATGCTTCTATAACCTTTTTCTTGAAATGCATTGTGTATGTAAACCTTTAATAAAACTTCCTTATACCATTTTCACGCTTTACATTTTAAAGTTTAAAGCACATAGTTTCAGAAATTGCAGTTTTCAATGGCTCCCACACACAAAAACACTTTTTCCCTCCCAAATTCCAAATTTAGGTTCATAAAAAGGTCACACACGTGGGGCTGTAGAGGGGAGGGGTGGGGGTCCAAACAGGTGTACAAAACAGATGTCTTTTATGACCCTCATCAATCAAATTTTTGAACACAACCCGCCCTGGATCCTCTCTAGCACTGCTACAAATTTTAGGCACAGTGCCAAACTGCATCTGAGGCTGTATCTCTCCAACTATTTGACATATTGATACCAAACTTTGTATGTGCCATTTCCCCTCAACCCTGACCATCCACATTAATTTGGGTAACAGCGCCACCTATTGGTCAAAAGTGATAAACCAAGAAATCATATTACTAGTGGTTGTATTTATGAGTTTTCAGCCATTTTGACTAAAATAATCTTAAAATTGTTTTAATTACTGAAAGATGCAACCTTGTGCCCTACCGACCACTGCAGAAAGGTTTTTTTTGGCGAAAGCTGTGCGATGTGCACAAGATGGAATGGAGCGCAGAAAGTGAGTACAGGTGCATCTGTTGGGCATGACCGAAAGTTTTGTAGGGGGTAAATATATCATCAATTTTATATTATGACGTCATCAGGGGGGGCCATTAGTGCTGTGTTTGGGTACCTCGATACGATGATGTATCACACAGAGATTTGACGATATGAGTATCGATACAGCTGGCCCAGTATCGATATTGTGGAATATGTGCAGCAGTGGACCGCGTTTAATTTGAATTCAAAGAACAGCGTTTAAAATTTGAGGTTTCTAAAAATAAGATAGAGCAACTATATAGGCTACAACAAGGGTTAATCTGGCACAGAGGAAACACAACTGGGTTACCTGAATAAAGGAGACTTAATACTCGAAACAGAAGCTCCACTTGCGCAACATGGAAATATCTGCGAAGTGTGCTACCTATCTT